>NC_051160.1:102423839-102456241 GCF_013339745.2 Dermacentor silvarum
CCCTCCAGAATAAAGAAACTGAAAATCGGGCCGAATTCACAAAACATTTAGTTCGTATGTGACGTTTGCTGCAGTCCGGCTGTCTTTGCAGATAATGTGTCATCACGACCGGCTATCATCTGTTTCTACGAACAGGTCTAGTGTGAGTACTGTTCTGTGAATATGGGACCTGGTTTATTGGCAAACTATCATAATAAGTTATCTCGCGCCCTCGAAGGCTTCTCAGTATTCTTGCTATGGTTTCGAGCATCCTTAAACGAAGGCCCTATGGGGCTTTCCTTTGAATACGTCGGTACTCCTTCGAAAAGCTGACACTGTAAAAGCGAGAGGTCATCTGTTAGCCATGAAACGTTCATCGCTCCAGGCACCGGCGACGCGCGCACTACGTACCTTCATCCAACTGAACACTTGGTTCGTCTCCTCGACGATTTCCTTCATGAACTTGAGTATGTTGAAGATGACGCCCGTGCTTCCGACCGGTGCAAGCAGCCGTGCGGCCAGGTAGGCCCAGGTGAGCGCCAGGCACTTATGAGTGAAGAAGAGGCAGTAGAAGCCCTTGCTCACTTCGTTCTTGGAGATCATGCTGTGCTGGGACAGCACGTAAAGCACGTCGGCCGCCAGGTTGGTAGCCAGGTAAAAGGTGGCATTGAGCACGCTGTACTCCGCCACCTTCTGCGTGTGCGTGCGTGTGTAAACGGAAGGCCTCACAGTGAAATCGGTGCGCGGCCGAAAAACATTAGTTTGTCAAAGTTTCGAAAATAGGCCTTGGAATGCTTCGTTAACACCAAAGAAGCAAACAAAAATCTTTAGCAGACATGCAAACATTAAGCATACATCAGTAACAGCATTACCTGAAAGGACACCTTTTTGCAAGGATTTACACATACAATGCAAGGATCCTTCTTTTTTTTTTTTTACTGAAGCTGCAGGTACACTTATCGAGGGCCTTGATTCCGTGTGAATGCTGAAGGCATAGGTTCACGACTATGGGAATCCAACTTAATGTGAAAGGCCCCATCACTATCGGGTTCTCATGATGAGCGCAGCAGCGTCTTCGATTGCTGGCATGCAAACGACGGAGGATTCCTACAAAAGTGATCATCGACGTCCTCATGAGCCACTTATGTGATTATCGTGACATTGGCTTGAGCACCCGGTCACTGCTGTGCTGTCAGCGGAATGCTATCTCACACGATGCGACCGCTCCGCGTAATATTTGCACAGCGCACAAAGGTCCATGCAGCACTGATACTCAGTTAGACCAAAAGCTATAGCAGCTATATTAGACGCGGTGCTTAAGGGAATTGTACAACTTAAATCAGTCGTGTTACACCGCGAACGGTCTGCTTAGTCGTCGTCACTTATCGCAGATAAGTGTCGTCACTTATCCGTCCAACAATCTTAGTTCTGGAAACCAGCAAACTAAACTTCGCGGAAGACACTGAACGTGTAAAGTTATGAGGTGCTTGAAGGTCGCTTCAAATATATGCAAATCGAAGTCATAAGCAGCGTAAAGAGCGCACATCGTCTTTGTCAACAGTGAGGTGGACCTCGCACCCCTCGGAGCAATGAAATCTAATGGGACTTAGCATCAAATCAAGAAAAAAAATAAATGCAGTGAGGGCTTTGCATTGGACTTATGGTGCAGTGAAACAAGACGTGAAGGGATATACGAGCACTATATTTTTTAGATGCGAGAGCATCTTATGCTCGGGGCAGCGTCCGTTCTGCGGCGTCCGCACCCATACTGCGCATGCGCAACTCTCCCTCATTCTCCTCTCCTACGCAGGTGAGCGCTCTCCTCCTCCCCTCTCCCCCTCTCCGCCACAGGTGCGGCGCAGCAAATCCTTCCATATTACTATCTCTCACTCTCTCCCTCTTTCTCTAAGGGTACGCCGGTGGGCGGCGCAAGTGTCGCGGCGCAGTATAAAGCCCCCGTTCGCTGTGCTTCCGTCATTCTCTCTCTGTGCAACGATGTGCGAAATGTCATGAACAACGTCAACGTCGGCGCTAGTTGCAGCGGCAGCGCCACCGCCGCGGAGTAGAGAAAGCTCGAGAAGCCGAACGTAAACGTCAGCGTCGGCAAGCGGATCCCGAACTTCGGGATCGTCTTCAAGGTACCGCGCGCACCGGCGCTAAGAATCACGTACGATCTCTCAATAAAGACGCAACAACCCCGTACGAACGTCTCCCCTCTCTCCTCAATACATTCTCTCACTCTAACTTTCGTTGGGTTGTGTTGCCAAGTGAAACGAAACGGAAACTCGATGCGCACCCCCTGCGATGCTTTCGCATCCCACCATGGTTGCCCGTAGGGGGAGATGATGTGATTTTTTTTATTAATGATGCTGTCCAAGCTTCTAACACTGCGACAAAGTTCGGAGTGCGCATAAACTTTCGATGACCTCGAGGCTTAGGCATTTCGCTGCCACAACAGCGCATTGAGCCATCGACACCAGGTGATGCGTTTTGCGCATTGCAATATCACCGCATGTCCTCACTCAAGAGGAACGCATCGCACACCAGCTGAAATTGTGGCATACAGCGCGTTGGAAAACTTTGGAGGATGCTTAAGCTTCTTCGCCTTTAAGAGTGGAACGCGATAGCATTCAAAGAGATCCCTGACTGCTTGTCACGCTTCCCGGCAACCGCAGTTTTTTTTTTCCTCCACCTTCGCCTCCGCGCGGTGTAGCCGGCGGTGAGCGACGGGAGCGGTCGCAAACCACGTCGGCACCGTGAAAAATCGCAATTATTTGCGGTAAGTTAACTCTTGCCCCTGCAAGCCTTTTACCATCGTCTCCAGGAACCTCTGCGGCACCCGTAGACACCACGTTTGTGAGAGTGCACCAACTTCTGGCCATTTCTCGGCCGTTTTTTTCTTTTTTTTCGGCCATTTGAAGCTTTCGCCACACCGGCGCGGAGCTGAGCCTAACGGCGGCAAGGCCCGCGCTGGCCCCGCTCGGGGATCCCCCGGCGATGGCGGCTGCAAATCAAGTCACCGGACACGACCCGGAGTCCCTACGGGTCGTAAGCATGGATACGGCTCAAACCGAGATACCTCTACCAACCGAGGAATAATACCTCCAGGATATGATCCGCGTCTGGCGCGGAAGGAAAAACAGGGGAGCGGCCTCGAGGGATGCCTGCGCGAGTGCCGCCCAGCAACAGACGGCGGCTCGCTCTGAGCATGCGCACGGCGGTGCGCGCCGTGCGCGTCCTCGAAGCGCGCCAAGCACCCAGTGGCGGCCGCAGAACACGCCGCGCATCGAAAAGACGACATCATCGGAGTGCTGAAACCACGAGAGACCATCGACCTCAAGGCAACTTCTGGTCCTGGACAAGCCGGCGCTTGCAATCCGCAGCATGATCGGGGACGACGCAAGTGTAGGATTTGTGGTATGGCCCGTCTGGGACCCAAAACGGCTAGTGTGCGCGCTGAAATCAGTGGACGCCGCAGAGAAGCTACTCCGGGATATTATGCTGCCGGTTGGGGGCCGCCAGCTGCAATTCCGGGACACCCCAAACTCTCCGGTGAGTTCTGTCGGGGCGTCGTGACCGTCTCTCAGGACGAAACGTCCGAAAGCGTGAAACGCAAACTCAGTGCGGAACCAAATATAGTGTCTGTGCGGAAGCTGGGGGGAACCCCTGTTGTGGTGCTCACTTTCGTAGGGACCAAGGTGCCACGGACGGTGTTGTACAGCTACGAGCGGCTCCCTGTCCGCCTGTATAAAAAGACAGTGCCTGCATGCCCCCTCTGTGGCACAGTGGGTCATCGGGCCGATGCCTGCCCGCGACCGCAGGTCGGGCGCTGCGGAAGCTGCGGGGTCCAGGTCCCTGATGCCACTCCTGACGGTCCCGCAGAACACCAGTGTGCTCCGAGCTGTCTCCTCTGCGGAGGCGGCCACCCAACCGGAGCTCCCGGCTGTGCCGGGCGGTTCCGGAAACCCATAAAGCCGGGCTCTCCACCCGGATCCAAGCCAAAGACCCCGTTCAAACAGGTTCCTACGCCCAAGGGCGGCCCCAAGAAAGCGCCAGCCGCCCAACCAGAACCCAAGAACGCCCAAACTGGGTCACCTACAAATGTGAAGTCCGGGACCCAGGCGAGGCCCCCGGTCCTCAAGGCCAAGGACTTCCCGCCTTTGGCACCCGTCGAACCACAGGTGAGCAGTTGGATGGGGGGCAGTCTCCAGGCCCTCCCCTACCGAAACCACCCTACAGCAGCAGGTAGAGGAGCTCACGCGCCAAAACCAAATTATAGCGCGCAAAATCCACGAATTAGAGGCCAAGCAAACCGGGCCATCCGAGACAACACAAGAAGCCGAGCTAGACGACGGGGATGACGGGTCATCCGTAAAATCCTGCCTCACTAGCGTCTCGCGGCAGACCGCGGACACGGTAGTTGGATCAGTTTCCACTGCCGGTCACATCGGCCGCCTAGAGGCCTTGGAGCGCACAACCGAGCAACTGGAGGAGCGAGTCGCAGCCCTCCCGAATCAAATCATGTCGGCAGTGCGTGAATCCTTCCTGGACATGTTCACGGCGGAATTAACGCAAACCCTTCCCGAAATTGTGGCTCAGTTCTCTGACTCGGCTCTTAATGCCACGCAGCCCTGGGTCAGCTCCCAAATTAAAAATGCCACTCGTTGCGACACCCCGCTGCTCAAACGCAAGACAGCCTCCCACCAGGCAGCAGAGGAAACCAGTTCAGGGCCGGCTCTCGGTGGGCCGGTGCAGCCCCTGATTGGGACTGCGCCTGCTCCTGGCCCGAGCCGGTCCTCCACCACGTAAAATAAATACAAGATGTCTAGCCGACTGAACAGGAACGCTAAGAATCTACAAAAATTCGAGATCATCCAATGGAACTGCAGGGGTTTTAGAGCTTGGAAAAAGCGGTCGCACCTCCAGCTCTACCTGCAGTCCCTCGGTGATATGCCGGCGCTCCTTTCCCTGCAGGAGCCTGGCATGGACGCTAAATTCTCAGGCTACAGCACCTTCCAGGGGGGCCCCTCGGCGTGCATCCTGGTGAATAAGGCTAACACTGCGGTTCAGGTCGACTTAGACTTGAGTATCCAGCAAGAATACACAATGGTCCGGGTACTGCCTCTCAGACGCCGTGACCCGTCAATACATATCCTCAACATATACTGCCCCCCCCCCCCCGCATAAACCGCGCGTAACGTTTAGCGAAATCTTCCTTCGCGCGATCAAATTGGCAAGCAAAGAGCCTCTAGTGATCGTTGGAGACTTCAATGCCCCCAGCCTTCACTGGGGCTATTACTTCGAGAAGGCCAGAGGGCGTAAGCTGGCGGAGCTCATCTCCACCCTTCGCCTCACGTTGCTCACGGACCCGGCGTGCCCCACCCGAGTGGGGAACTCGGTAACCCGTGACACGTGTCCGGACCTTTCTCTCGTAAAAAATGCTGGGGACGCCACCTGGGAGAACTTGGGCGATTCTCTAGGCAGCGATCACTGCCTTCTGAGGGTTACACTCCTCGCAAAAGCAGCGCGTAAAAAATGTGGTCAGGCTAAGCTGACCGATTGGCACAAATTCCGAAATCAGACTATCCCTCCCGTACTCTTTTCTGGTGGCTACGCGGGATGGGCTAAAAACATAGACAACATTCAGAAACAACACGTCACTACACTACAAACCACCGAAGAGATCCCGCAGTGGACACTCACCTCCTGCACTTGTGGGAGGCGCACCGAAGCTTAACTAAACGGTGGAAAAAGCAGAAAACCAATCGCAAATTACGCGCCCGCATAGCCCAACTCACAGAGCAGGCTGCAGCGTATGCTGCCCAGCTCTCGAACGGGATTCAAATTGGATAGCACGCTGTGAGGCCGCAGCTCATCATCTCCAGGGGCACATGGCGTTTTTTTCGCAGTCTCATCGACCCCTCTCAAACGAGAGGGGAGACGCAAAAGCAGCTCCGGCGGGCTCTGCAGGGGTACCAAGGTACAACGGCGCAGCTTGCGGACACCCTGTGCGATAGATATCTCTGTCGTACGGAGGGCCCGAGTGGGCCCGAGTGCACGTACTCTGGCAAGCTTAATCAGCAACTCGATGCCCCTTTTGAGTTGCATGACCTTAAGGCGGCCTTGGCTAAAATCACGGGACCGCATAACAGTGAAACTGTTGGCGAACCTCCCGGACTCAGCCTACCTCCATTTGTTAGAATATATGAACCAAATCTGGGACGGGCGTCCACTCCCTCCCGAATGAAAAACGTCACTTGTAACGTTCATCCCCAAAGCAGGTAAGGCCGTGAATACGGACAACCTGAGGCCCATATCACTGACTTCGTGTGTGGGGAAGCTTATGGAGACAATGGTACGGGATGGCCTCTCTCCATACCTGGAGGGCAGGGGCTTCTTTGCAGTCACCATGTTCGGGTTTCGCCCGCACATGTCTGCACAGGATGTCCTCCTCCAGCTGCACAGGGACATAATACGACCCACAACTATGCAACACACCGACAAAGCCATCCTCGCCCTTGATCTGAAAGGGGCTTTCGACAATGTTAAACACGGTAGCATCCTGGCCAACTTGAATTCCACCGAGTGCGGCGCTAAGCCCTACGCATATGTAAGAGATTTCCTCTCTAAGCGCCAGGCCCTTCTTCGGATCGAGGACGAGGAATATGGCCCTTACACGATGGGAACACGGGGTACCCCTCAGGGAGCGGTGTTATCACCGCTCCTGTTCAACATAGCTATGATGCGCCTCCCAAGCCAATTGGCCCGGGTGGAAAGCATTCAACACGCGGTATATGCAGATGATATTACAATCTGGACCACCGAGGGGAGCCTTGGGGAAATAGAGGACCGCTTTCAGCGGGCCGCTTCCACAGCCGAGGCGTATGCCATCGACTGTGGGCTCCAATGTGCTCCAGCCAAATCAGAGCTTCTGCATGTCAGAGCGAACCCAAAGGATAAGTCAGCAATACACATCGCTCTGTCGGGAGGTCCTATCAGAGAGGTGAATGAGCTCCGGATTCTAGGCCTGTTCATTCACCACAGACTCCGACCGGACTCCACTATTGCGAAACTCAAGAGAGTAGGCGAACAGGTAGGGCGCATGATCCACCGTGTTTCCAACAAGCGGGGCGGTCTGCGAGGCAGGGACGCGCTTCGGCTAGCCCATGCCTTCGCGACTAGCCGGATCCTCTACGCCGTGCCATACCTTCGCACTACTAAGCAAGAAGACGAGCGAATAGACGCCATCATCCGCAAAGCAACTAAGCGAGCCCTGGGTCTCCCGGTGACTACCTCTAACGCAAAACTCAAGGCGCTGGGGGTGCTCAACTCCTACCAGGAGTTGCGGGAGGCCCACCTCGTGAACCAATACACGCGGCTCATGCAGACAGCCCCCGGGCGCCCCCTGCTCAACCGCTTACACATCCAACACGCTTGCACTCCAAAGAAGGCGGAGCGTATTCCAGAACTGTGGCGCCATATGCTCTGGGTCTCTCTGCTCCCTCGTAACATGGACACCGACACGCACGAAAGCAGACGACAAGCGCGGGCTCGGGCGCTTGAGAGACAACACGGTTCCCGACCTGGTGTATACTATGTAGACGTAGCAGGGCCGTCGCCCGCGGGATTTTACACGGCCGCCGTCGTTCACCGGGAAAGCACGTTGATGGGTTCGAGCCCAAAATTCAGCGCGAGCTGAGGAAGTAGCGATAGCACTTGCTGCCGCGGACCCCAATTCGAGAATCATCATCAGGGACTCCCGTAAAGCATATGATCATTACTTGACAGGGAAGATCTCCCCCTAGCCAGTCAAATTCTAAGACGGGCTGCCATTGACCCAACACCGAAACGTATTATTTGGCTCCTGGCCACCAGGGCTTAATAGGTAATGAGGCCGCTGACGCGGCTGCCCGAGCGCTTACCCACCAGGCTCCTCACCCTAGCTCTTCTAGCTCGGAGGCAAACCTACCGCTGCTGTGGTTCAGGGAAATTATAAGACATTATAGCGATAACCACCGCCTTTTCCCGACTCTTGCAAAGGGGCTGAGTAAGGCGGAGGAGCAAACTTTAAGGCGCCTGCAGACAGGTACTCTGTCCTGCAATCATCAAACATTTCGATCCCAACACGGATGGGCGATGCCCGAACTGTGGGGAGACCTGTGATATCTTCCACATGGTGTGGGCATGTACTAAAAATCCCCACCTCCCCCCTTCCCCTACCCCTTCCCGAGAGGCATGGGAGACTGCCCTCCTCAACTGCTCCTCGCTGGAGTCCCAACGAGCTCTGGTGAAACGGGCGCAAGACGGGGCCTCGTCATGCGGTGTCCCGAACTAGGGACGCCGACCATGTAGCGGGGCACTCTGTGGCCCCCAAACTCTCTCTATTAGAGAAATAAAAGTTTTTCACCACCACCTCCGCGCGCCGCGGGTGGTCGGAGGCGAGCGCCATCTGGATGGTGTTACTGCAAGGAACGGAGCGGGCCCCGCCGCTCTACGAATGGTAGAAACGCTGCAAAAGGGGTTTGTGCTTGAGTTTCCACTTAACGGAATTAGGTTTTCTCGTAAATTTAAATTACAATCCGACGTTGTGATGTCTGTAGATTGTTTTAGGTCGTGCTTTACAGATTTTCTGACGCATTTCAATTTCAGCAATTTGATTAGTTCAATAGCCCCTCTACGCTACACGAAGGGCCTCCGTGGTTGTTTATTTAGAATGATTTTTCGCGGAAGAATGGTCGGCGCCGACACCAGATTTCTTGCGACACGGGGCCCTCAGCGCTATCGTGTTAATAAATTGTGAGCCGCAAAACGTGGATAGACAAAAAACCAACTCGCCAGTTTCCCGTTGGTGCCAGCTTTTACTTGAGCGCTGAACCAAGATAGCTAGTACCGGAAGCAATGAGCGACGAGGTGTCAGGCGTGTTTTGGCAACAGCTTTTCTGTTAGGCAGGACTGAACCTTGCGTATTATCCACTAATTGCAACAGTGTTGCATGCGTCATCGAAAACAACATATTGGCTAACCTGATTTGAAGTGTATTAAGGAATAATTTTTCAGGTTGTTCCTAATTGATCCGTCCATAAGCGAACGCTAGAAGCTTCACGTTTAGTAAGGATACAACTAGCCTAGTAAGCCACTGTACCAAGTTAGAAGCTTGCAACTCTCAAGAGAACCCGTGCCTTCTAAGTACCATCCGAATAGTTAACTCGGTAAAGTATATGGCCTCCAAACATCGTGCACGCAAGCGACCTTTTCACCAGAACTTGTGTCGCTTACATTGAAAACAACCCATAGAAAGTGGTACGCTGACCTGCAGGGCAATGCAGAAAATGGAAGCCAACGACTATAATTGAAAACACAGATTAACGCCTTCGGATATAATGGGTCTGCTTAAGAGGGTCTTTGCAACTCCGTTTCCGCCAATGCATTGTCGAAATCATCTGGAATGGAAAGTGCAATAGCCCTGGCAATAACTTCTATTTACAAGGTCTTCTTAAAATGCCTCGAGAGCCAGTGCACAAAAATTAATAGAAAAAAGCAGTAATCGAGTTTCTCGTTATGCCACTGCACCAGAAATAAAATTATTAGCTTGCGCGACGAAAGTTATTGTCTGACGGTGTGAACACTGCGTTGTCAACAAACAATAGCACTTGGCTGTGTCTTCAATTAAAGGTTAACGGGCTGTTTTGAAGCAGCTCTACCAGTGACAAAGTGAGCAGCACTTGCGTTCAACAATCCCTTCCATCTATGTGTCAAGGCGCCGACGTTTTCGGGCGAGCCCGGACCGGGGTTCTTGAATAAAGTTTATTATCTTTCTCTCTCTCTCTCTCCCACGTAACTCAGTAGCTGATAAGCGCTAGCGTTTGACAGTGCAGCGATACACTTCAACGGATGCTGGAGATTATGTCGATAACTTTCAAATTGATGTCGCCGTAAATATTTACCGGAGAAGTTCTCCTTATCCGTGGAAAGAAGCGTTTGGGCAGCTAGATACGCGCCAATCCTATGGACTGAAATGACACTTGCTTACAGGTTATTTTTTTCAGGCAGAATTCTAACTCGGACTCAACGGCGCACCTATGGCTTCCTTAATGCATGAGAAAGGTGTTGCGGTGCACCGTGCGAGATGCAGCACCAAATTTAGGAGGCTTGAAAAGCAGAACCACCGGTCCATTGGAACCCACAACAGAGCTTGTGGGTTCGGCTTCACCTCCATCACTAATTATTTTTTTTTAATTCCACAAAATAAAATAGTGTATGCCTGTGGCTTTACTCGACTTCATCGTCTCTGGCATTCGTACGGTTCAGTAGTCAACATGATTGTGTACTGATTACGACGTCAGCGCTCCGGTCACCTGCATAGCGGGCTTGTAAAGCTCGGAGTTGTTGGTTATTATGTCGTCCGTGGGCACGAGCACAATTTCCTCGCGGTGCGCGGCGCGCACAGCGGCCACCCAATCTTCGGCCGAGACTCCGGTGACCATGCCAGTGAGCGCGTCGCGCAGCGACAACTGCTTCTCATTCCTCTCGGCTGTGTAGAAGATTTTCTCAACTTTGGCGTCCATTTCCGTGAGGAGCCTCAAGTGGTCATCCACGTCGGTGCGGTTGAGCCAAACCTGGTGGAAAGCAAGACGCAAGAAGATTATGCGTTCCCGTCCAGATCAGCTTCGGCAATGGAGCGCCAAACATGTGCGTAAGAAAATTTGGAGGACGCTTAAGCTTCGCCTTTAAGAGTGGAACGCGAGAGCATGCAAAGATCCCTGACTGCTTCTCACGCTTCCGGGCAACTGCAGCTTATGCAACCGCAACGCTTGCCGCGAAACGCTGGCGGCAAACGCTATGCACGAAGGTGAACTTTCAGGCAGAAATGCCGCCTCTTGCGTGGGCCGACCCCTAACGTAGTGCACAGCCGCGCCAAAAGATCACGCAATTTTCAGGTTTCTGTTATTGTTTCGCTCTTTTAATATTTCAGTTTGAGAAGATTTCACGTAAAAGGCATGCGCTGTCGGTGTATTGTTTCATGACATTTGTTTGTGGGCTGTCATTCTCAAAATTCCCAGGAATAACTTTACAAGAATCTAAGAAAAGCTATGAGCAACTTTAGTCATAGAATTGTGTGGCAATATAACCCGCATCTACCGCATTTCATGCAACAAGGCGTGGCATATACATATACCTAAATATATACGGTAATGTTCGCTCACGGACAGCTCCGCCGGCGCCGACGCCGACACAGGATTTTCTGCGATACGGGGCCCGTATAGCTATCGCGTTAAAACGCCTCCTTCGACGTTCGATTAGTCGTTTACGAACAATTGCATGCAAGATGCGATGCATTTGTAACATTCAAACAGACTGAGCAGCCATCCTTTCGCGGTGCTGTGCGACAGATCGCACGGATGGAACGCCATTTGTATCCCACTTAGACCAAGATACAGAAACGTGCAAGAACCATTCGCATTGACGCAAGACTGCTGTAATGACACTAACGCGTCCATCAAATTTACCTCAAGCTTCTGATGTATGCCAGCATTTCGAGCAGCCATCTTTTCTGCACGTCCCACGCAGGAAAATCGTGAATTATGACCTTATATTGAACGCACGACTACTCACGTGATGTCAATTTGACAGCAAGTCCATACCCAGAGTCGGGTAATATAAGATACTCCGTTGCATAAACGAAGGAAAGACCCAACTCAACGATCAACATAGAAAAGCTGAGGATGAAGGGGACGCGCAATGCAACTATAATGAAACACACGGCACCTTGGTGCAGTAGTTTATACAGACACCCCCTCCGCTCGCCCCTCCACAGGAGGAGCTTTACACCCCCTTAAATTTTACCAAAAGATACCCTCTCCTACCTCCTGAGAAATAGGCATTGCTAAATGGAGAATAGGAGGGAGAAGACAGACCATGAACAGCTTGAATGACAACGTAGGTTTTTTTTTTTTTTAATATTAAGGGTGCACCATAGAAAGTTATTGTAGCAAGAACACCGGAGTACATCTAATCTTTTGTTTAGAATTAGTTGAAACAAGGACGTAAACAAATGAGGTGCTCCTGCTGAAAGTTGTTTAGAAGTATTGAAAGAGAGGGCTGGTTTTTGTTATTCGTCTATAGCCCAAATTCATCGTTCGGAATGCACCTTCAAAGAAACCAGTATTATTGTACTTCCAAAACTATGTGGAACCACAAAAGGTATTACGTAGATCAGAAAAGCAGAGGTACACGTAAATTCCTTAAAAACATTTTTTCTCCCCAAACGCTAAGCAAACGAAAGAAGAACCCATTGCGAAGCGCTAAAACCGATGGAGGGGAAAGAGGGTTTTGCTGGTGAATGACAAGCTTCGTATTGATAATGAGATTTATGTCTGGCGACGATGCCTCAAATGAGCGCGTTTTCATAAATGGCGCAGATGGCGCTCGCGATGACACATATAGCTACACCAACCGCCTCAGCAACTACGTCAGCTTGAATGCACGAAGCATTGTCAGTAAAACTAAAAAAACTGAAATAATGGCTTTCGAGTTACGTCGCACTGTTAGTTGAAATCTCTGAAACAATGCTTTCAGACAAAATACGCAGCGATGACATCGTGCCACAAGGTTTCAAATTTTATACGAACACCAGAAGGTCACGAGGGGCGGTGGCGCGGTTGTAGCGAAATACAACACAGCTGATATAACCGTTAGTTCCCTAGACCACATTCGAAACCATGAGAGCCTATTTTTAAACGTAATTACGTGGGGCCCGTGGGGCCCGTGGGGCTTCACGTTTCTGCTTGGCGCATTATATCGGGTGCCCGACCCTCGTGACACGTTTCTTGACTAGATGTCCGATTACAAGCTGCTACATCGAGACCACAATGTTATTATCCTATAGCACGGATTGCTGAAGCGTTGTACTCTGTAAATTGAGACTCTTGTGATGTTGTGTTTGACATGCTTCCAGCGATGAATATTGAGCAAATTGTGCACGAGCCAATTCGTAAAACGGCCGTTCAGGACTTAATTTTCTCCCGCAAAGAGCTCTCAAAGGATGATATTGCTATCAAATCTGGTACTTCTTACTACATCTTGCTGTTATTTCGAGAGGCTACTGCACCTTTCCAGGACTAAAACTGTTTAAATACCTGCTGCTAATTTGGGAGGCTGCTCCACGTTTCCAGTGCTAAAAATGATTAAATCATTGCTGTTACATTGAGGGACTGCTCCACGTTTACAGTGCTAAATTGTTTAAATAATTGCTGTTATATTGTGGGGCTGCTCAACGTTTCCAGTGCTAAAACTGTTCAAATAATTGTTATTTTGGGGGCTGCGCCACGTTTCCAGTGCTAGAACTGGTTAAATAGTCAACAAATACACGTGATGATTATCGCGATATTAATGAAAGTACTATGAAATATTTGGGCAGAGAATTGGTTCATCAGGGTAACGATGACGTTCACTCTATAAGGCTTAACGAAGTTATGGACTACTGTGCTGAGTAGTCCCAACAAGAACAGAAAAAGACATCGTCATAAACCTTAGGTCAGCCGGGAGATTACTAAGCGAAAATTAAAGACGTTCTGGACTTGTGCAGGCACCACATGACTTGAACACAACGTTGTCATCACATAAAACATTATCAATAGTCTCCAAGATTAGTAAGGGAAAGGTTCGTTCTTTTAGGGTCATGCTCCATGAGTATACAGGGCGTTTCACGTAACTTGAGCCAAACTTTAAAAATATGCAAATGCCACGTAGCTGGACAGAACCAAAGTAATGTTGTTTGCCGTCACTTGGAGATACTCCGACTATTTTTGCATTCTGCTTAATTACATAATTAGTCTTAATTATTTATTCACCATCTTAAATATTGTCACGACTAAAGAAGACAATGAAGGGATGGACACGAGCGCAAGCATCTCTCTCGCCGAAGAAGTTAAAGTTGGCGCGGACAATTATTGCTGGGCCTTCAATATCGAGCCTGTGTTTGCTGTCGCACCACCGTCGTTCTGTGTGCCGTTTTTCGCATCTTGCGACACTGGTGGAAGTGCTGGGTACTCTCTGATGCCCGGAACTCCTGTGCGGAGTGCAACGCCCAGTTCTAACCCGCAACCAGTTCCTCCAGTGGACACTCCTGTCCACCGCTACAGTCGCCGACTGCGGGGCCTCAGCCCGGAGGTAATCTTCTTGGACAACTCCCCACCAACCGGACCTCTACCTAACGATATGGCAACAGCAGGACCTTCTCAGGTGACTCTGCAGCATCCTCAGACTCCCGAGACATTCCATGGTGATGTTTACGAGGACGTCGAAGATTGGCTCGCGCAATACGAGCGAGTCGCCAAGGCGAATCGGTGGACTGCAGAAGAAAAACTCTCACGCGTCTACTTCGCTCTGGCGGACAGCGCTCGTACGTGGTACGAGAACCGGGAAGCCACACTGACTTCCTGGAATGAGTTTCGACAGCAGCTTTCCACCACCTTCGCAAACAACGATCGTCGCGATTCTGCCCACCAACTAATCGAGTCGCGCATCCAGAAACCGAATGAGAGCGTCGCCATGTTTGCGGAGGACATGACACGCCTGTTCCGCCGCGCTGACCCAGAGATGCCGGAAGCAAAGAAAATCCGCCATCTGATGCGAGGCGTCAAGGAACAACTTTTCGCCGGTCTTCTTCGCAACCCACCGACAACCGTTGCGGAATTCATCTCGGAAGCTACGTCCATCGAACGAGCACTGCAACAACGTTGCCGACCCTTCGATCGCCCAGGCAACGCCTCGAGCAACGTTTCTGCTCTGGCTGCCGGCAATGAGCTTCGTGAGCTCATCCGGGAGGTTGTTCGTGAAGAGATTCGCAACCTCCTTGTGACCCCGCAGGAGTCAGTCGGGGCTTCTGTAGCAGAGGTTGTGCGACAAGAAATCAGGCAGGCATTCTCGTTGCCCGAATCCCTACCAGACCAATGGTCTCTGAACTACGCATCGGCTGTTCATCGTCCTCCTCCAGCAGCAGCCTACAACTCACAACCAATGGCTCGTGCTTTCAACGAGCCGGCATCCCCGCCGTACAACGCGCAGCCACTGACCACGCAACCTAGTGTACCTGTGGAAACATCGGCCTACTTCCCTCCGCAGACAACTACAGCTTGGCCGCAGAGGACGCCCACAAGTCGACCATTTGTTCGCAGGACGGAAATGTGGCGCACCGTCGACCGCCGTCCTTTGTGCTTTCATTGTGGAGAAGCCGGCCACGTTTACCGCTTTTGCCCGTATCGTGACCCCGGATACCAGAGCTTTCCACCCACCTTTCCTCGAGTTCGCTTCGAAAACAGGCGCTACGGTGACGATGTTGCTCCACAAGGACATCCGTTCACTCGTCGAACCCGCTCTCCGTCACCTGCACCGAGCTCTTCGCCGCAAGGTCGCAGTTACGCCGATGTAGTCAGGGGCGGCAGGTCCCCAAGCCCTCGTCGGGGAAACTAACAGAAGCGACCTTTGGGGGGGAGGTTGCCGACCGTCAAAATGCTTCAACACCCCCAACACTATCTGTGCAATCGGACAATATGCCTCTGCCGACCCCAAGGGAAGTCGTAAGTGCCGACCTCGCTGTTTTCATAGACGGACACCCAGTAACCGCGTTAGTAGATACTGGGGCCGATTTCTCAATAATTAGCCAGAAACTCTCCGATAACCTTAATAAAGTCAAGACGTCATGGACTGGTCCCCACATAAGAACGGCGGGAGGTCAATTGATGATCCCTACAGGCAAATGCACAGCCAGAATTGATATTGGTAACTCGACGTTTGTTGCAACTTTCGTTATATTGCTGGAGTGCTGCAGAGACGTGATACTGGGAATGGATTTTCTGCACGAATACGGCGCTATTATAAACATTCCGGACAGGTCGGTCACGTTTTGGATGAATGCAGATTTGGCCGTACCCTGTGTCGATCAGCGACGTGAGCATTTACGTATCTTCGAAGACGATGTGACCATCCCTCCGCACTCAAGCGCTCTTGTGCCTGTAACATGCGACTCGCCAAGGTGCTCCAGCATGATCGCCGAACAAATTCCTGGTCTGCTGTTTAGTCATGGCGTATCAGTTGCAAGAGGTGTAGTTGACATCACTCGCGGACAGACGGACGTCCTACTAACAAACTTTAGTCCTGAACGCCGGCATCTTACAAGAGGTATGGCAGTCGCGTACGTGGAAGAGCTGAATGAGGTTACCGACTGCATGACTGTTGAACAAGACGATTCCCCCGGTCTGCCGAACGTGCCTCTATCCGTTGATGTCGGCCCAAGTTTGCTACCTAAACAGAAAGAAAGACTCCTCGAGCTTATTGGTGAGTTTCGGAACTGTTTCTCTTCGACGTCCAAAGTTGGCCAGACGCCACTGACCAAACATCGAATTATTACAGACGAAACGGCCAGACCGATACGGCAAAACCCATACCGGGTGGCAGCGCGAGAACGCGAAGCGATAGAAAACCAGGTACAGAAAATGCTCCAAGATGACATTATCCAGCCGTCGAAAAGTCCTTGGGCATCCCCGGTAGTGTTAGTCAAGAAGAAGGATGGCAGCTTGCGCTTCTGCGTCGACTACCGCAAACTCAACCAGGTCACTAAGAAGGACGTTTACCCGCTACCCCGCATAGACGATTCTCTTGATAGACTACGGCATGCACGCTATTTCTCGTCGATGGATCTAAGGAGCGGCTATTGGCAAATAGAAGTAGATGAAAGAGACCGCGAGAAAACAGCATTCGTGACACCTGATGGCCTCTATGAATTTAGGGTACTTCCCTTCGGCTTGTGCTCCGCGCCGGCAACATTTCAGCGGCTAATGGACACCGTTTTATCAGGACTCAAGTGGCAAACGTGCTTAGTATATCTAGACGATGTGATTGTATTCTCTGCGACATTTGACGAGCACTTGAGGCGACTACGTGCTGTTTTTCAAGCCATACGGTCCGCCGGTCTCACGCTTAAGCCGGAAAAATGCCATTTTGGCTTCGAAGAGCTTCTTTTTCTAGGCCATGTTGTCAGTAATGATGGGGTACGGCCTGATCCGGAAAAGATAGCTGCCGTTGAACATTTTCCTGTGCCATCCGACAAAAAGGCAGTGAGACGCTTTTTAGGCTTATGCGCATATTACCGGCGTTTTATTCAGAACTTTTCACGCATTGCGTCGCCGTTGACACGCCTCACCAGAGAAGACGTAGCATTCGTATGGGATGAAGATCAGCAGAAAGCATTCGACGAGCTACGGCAACGCCTTCAAAATCCACCGGTCCTGGGACACTTCGATGAAGACGCCCCGACAGCAGTTCACACCGATGCCAGCAATATCGGCTTAGGAGCTGTACTTGTGCAGTGGCAAGACGGCGCTGAAAAAGTAATAGCTTATGCAAGTAGAAGCCTTTCCCGCACAGAGGAAAATTATTCCACCACAGAAAAAGAGTGTCTTGCGGTGGTTTGGGCGGTGATCAAATTTCGCCCATATTTGTACGGCCGCTCGTTTGCTGTCGTCAGTGACCACCACTCACTTTGCTGGCTGACGAACTTAAAAGACCCATCAGGACGATTGGCACGCTGGAGCCTTAAACTTCAAGAGTTCGACATGACTATTGTGTACAAGTCAGGAAAGCGGCATACGGACGCCGACTGCCTTTCTCGTGCCCCATTCGAACCTGCAAGTACAGAAGATGACGACGCTACAGCGTTTGTTGCCGTTGTCAACACGACTACGCTTGCACAGCAGCAACGCGAAGACCCAGAATTGGAGCCCATTATTAGCTTCCTGGAGGGTCGCACTTCCACTCTGCCAAAACGCTTTGGAAGTGGAGTTCCATCGTTTTGCTTACGCAACGACGTCCTCTATAAAGTGAACTTTTCTCCGAACGGCAGCCCCTACTTGCTCGTCGTCCCACCATCTCTCAGGAATGAAATATTGCAGGCATGCCATGATGAAGCAACATCCGGCCATTTGGGCTTCACACGAACGCTTTACAGAGTGAGACAAAAGTATTACTGGCCAAGATTGACGGCGACCGTTCAACAGTACGTCCGTACATGCCTTGATTGCCAACGGCGGAAAGTGCCAGCCGTCAAACCAGCAGGCTTCCTCCATCCCATCGAAGTACCCAGAACTCCATTTGCACAAGTCGGAATGGATCTGCTAGGCCCATTTCCAACTTCTGCTACGGGACCCCGATGGATTATCGTAGCCACGGACTATCTAACGCGCTACGCCGAAACCAAAGCCCTGCCGCGGGGAACGGCCAGTGAAGCAGCTCGATTTTTTATAGAGAATGTTGTACTGAGACATGGCGCCCCCACAGTATTAATAACTGACAGAGGAACTGCATTCACAGCCGAGCTATTGGGCACAGTTTTAAGACTTAGTGGCACATCTCATCGGCAGGCAACGGCGTACCATCCGCAAACGAACGGACTCACGGAGCGCCTCAATAAGACACTTGCGGATATGCTTTGCATGTATGTTGATCTGGAGCATAAAAACTGGGACGAGATATTGCCATATGTCACCTTTGCATACAATACGGCTCAGCAGGAAACAACGAGGATGACACCGTTCCGCCTTCTCCACGGTCGCGATGTCACAACCATGCTCGACGCAATGTTGCCGCATGAACATGGATGCGATGGCGTCGAAACTGATGCTGACTACATCACTCAGCGTGCTGAAGAAGCCCGACAACTTGCACGCATACGTATTCGTCGGCAGCAGGAGTACGATGCAGGGCGCTATAACCTTCGCCACCGAAGAGTCTCCTACGAGCCTGGAGAGAGAGTGTGGGTCTGGACTCCCGTTCGCCATCGTGGCCTTTCAGAGAAACTACTGCGGCGGTACTTCGGTCCGTATAAAGTCATACGACGTCTCTCTGATGTCAACTATGAAGTCGTTTCCGATAGTCCACATTCCTCAAGGCGTCGACGGCATACACCGGAGATTGTGCACGTCGTCCGGATGAAGCCTTATTTGTCCGAATGAAATCACTGCAGCGTACGCGTGGAAAGATCCTGGCGTCGTCACGATAAAGCATCGGGACGATGCTTTCTTAGAAGGGAGGCAATGTCACGACTAAAGAAGACAATGAAGGGATGGACACGAGCGCAAGCATCTCTCTCGCCGAAGAAGTTAAAGTTGGCGCGGACAATTATTGCTGGGCCTTCAATATCGAGCCTGTGTTTGCTGTCGCACCACCGTCGTTCTGTGTGCCGTTTTTCGCATCTTGCGACAATATTATGATTAGCTGAGGAGTGTGAATGAGGAAATTGCACAGCAACATGAAAACTCCCGATGCGCTTTCTATTGCTCAATACGTTCTATATAAAAAAAGTGTTTTTCCGAGAGTTAAAGCACCCTGCGAATATGCACCACTGGCCCGTCTAGGCACTTTGCGTGTATTCGCGGGTTTTCATTCAGTGACGAGTGGAAGATAGCCGAATGCTTCAATGAGTACAGAGGTGAGCAGCCTTGTCTAAAACGCTGGAACGGCGGCTTCCGGGGCTCTTGCTAGGCCCAACCGTTGCCCGGTACCTACCGTTAGACGTTGGACCCAGCAGCTAGCGTTAGACGTCGCTGGCTGGCTAGCCCCGGAAGCCGCCGTTCCCGCGTTCTAGACAAGGCTGCTCACCTCTGTACTTCCGAAACGTACTCACTGAAGACAGCGACTCAACCGCGACACCCTCGTCGAGTGCTTCTCTGATCGATGCAACCAACAATATTGGTGGAAGGCGTTTTGAAAATGCTGCGACAATTCAACCTTAGAAAGAGTTCTGGCCTGGACGGAATCCACGACAGTCCTTTCCTTTTCAACCTCGCTATTGCCCCCGTGAACGGAAGGCAGTGTGCGTGACGCCACATTTGGGTGGGCGGCTAACGTGGCGAAAACCCTAGATAAATGGTATCTTCGATGTGTGACATTTCAAAACCGCACTTGTACGAGAGGCTGTGTAGTTCACCGTGCGCTTATTATGTTCAGATTGCATTTACGTTTTCGCTGATTCGGAACGTGACTCTTTTGCATTGCGGATGTTCGGATAAATGAAAAAGTCATCAATAGAACATGTTCTGCGCGTGTCAGCTTTGTAACAGTTGTTTCTTTTTGCAACGCGAAGTCAAGCTTTCGCGTTCGCGCACCCTGTGTTTGTGCATACGATTCAAGTGTCCTCCAAATAAATACCTGTTGATTGTCTGTGCTTGTGTTTGTAATAGTGTCCCCATTTCTTTTTTTTTCGCAGGTTCCAAGAAGTCCAGCAATCGCAGCCCTTGTCTTTAGAAAGCCAAATAAAGAACCTGATCAATGCAACAGAAATAACTCGCGAAGCGGCTTGATCTGTACAAGGCGTGACAGCGTTCTTGCCTGCAAGTACACTGGGCGTGGACGACATAGCGCTCAAATAAAGCTCTGGCAGGTATATGAGCATCGTGTACATCACGTATAGATTATTGGCGAGACAAAGAGCTCTGATTTTTGTACTAGAAGTCCACACTAAAATGAATTTGTCCACGAAGCTAGCCTCAAAGAGCTTCTAAGTGGAAGCAGGCAGCCAACCCGAAGCGGCAAAACAAGTGCCCAGTTACTCTGCCGAAAAAGCACAAGAACCATCTGCTTCTGCCAGTTTCATAGCGTTCCATCATTTCTCCTAGCACAGCACACAATTAACAAGCCTTAAATACGGTAAACATCCACGCGACCAATACAAATTTTTAATGTCTCACCTCGCGTAACTCTGGGCGAAGCCGGCGCACCACGGAGCAATCGACCAAACTGCGATGGTGAGCGACGAAGAGAACAGGAGAGGCCGGGCAAGGAGGAATGTCGCTACCTTTACTTTTTTTTTATTCAAGGGGGCTTACGGATGCGCGGAGGCAAGCGCCATCTGGATGGTGTTGCAAGGAACCGAGCGGTGCGCACCGCTTTGTGATTGGTAGAAACGCCGCCTCTTGCGTGCGCTGATCCCAGAGTTTGCGCACAGTCGCGCCAAAAAAAATGCCTAATTTTTAGGTTTCTGCTACTGTTTCGCACTTTTAATGCTTAAGTATGAGAAGATTTAACCTAAAAGGCGTGCGCTGTCGGTGTTTTCTTTCATGACATTTGTTTGTGGGCTGTCATTCTCAAAATTCGCGGAATAATCTTGTCAAGAATGTTAGAAAAGGTATGAGCAACTATTGTGACAGGATGGTGTGCCAATATAACCCGCATATACGGCCTGTCAAATAGAAAGGCTTGGCCTAAATACCTGAATATATAAGGAAATTTTCGCTCAGTGACAACGCCGCCACAGGATTTTCTGCGACACGGGGTCCTTAACGCTGTCGCATTAAAAAAACACCGCATATCCACGGGGTGAATGATGATGAGTGGGCGAAGCTCCGGAGGGAATCATCAGTAAACCGTGAATCTTCCGTGTAATTCGCCCAGTCTCGCCGCTCTAAATCGAACGATTGACTTCCACCAATGACACGCGCCATATGTGACGTCATTCCTATTTTATAACAGCGCCCTTCATTATAATTGCACCATCTCCCGCTTAAGGGGACGCTAGCACAAACGCGTTAGAAACGTGCAGTACTCTCTAGTAAGGGGGAGAGGCCACAGCGTCTTACGCAGCCGTTTACACATGCCGGAACGTGCACCGCGTTTACCGACGCCATCACATGACTGCTGAGAGAGTTTAACCCCCGTATTCATAAACGCTCCTCGACTTGAACTTGACTTGCCACCGCCTTTAACGCGTTTCGAACGCGCTGCCCAAGGCGGTGGCAAGTCAAGTTCAAGTCGAGGAGCGTTTATGAATACGGGGGTAAGGCGGAGAGGCCACAGCGTCTTACATCAGCTTCTTACACGGGCCGTAACGCGCTAGCACAAACGCGTTAGAAACGCGCAGTCTTTCGTTAATGTTGGGTATTTATTGTCATCGTGGTGCGTGTGTCCATGTGCGCTTCGTGGCGTAGTGGTTAGCGCCGCGCGTTCGGAAGCGAGGGGTCCCTGGTTCGATTCCGCGCTACGGACACAACTTTCGGATTTTTTTTTTCTCATAAGTAGACGTGGCTACCTACTACGACTACTACTACTACTACAGAGGAGGGACAGACCCACACCCTAAGGAGCTTCGCCCCTAAAAATCAGCTTCAATCCACGCTGCGAAGGTTACTGGCCAGCGAAGCTGTGGTACCACCTGATCCGATAGACCAATGTGACGTACCCTTAAACTGGGTCCTGCCGAACCTGAGCAAGACGCCGTTCTGCATATTGACTTTGGTGTTCCCGTCGCCGCACATCGTGTTCACGCTGCTCTTCCGGAGTCCCTACTATGCGTGGGCTTTCCATAGCACTATCCCAACACAAATGAAATCAGTTGCTAGCCGGGTTCTTCTTTTACATGAATCATGAATCCTGGTGACATGAATCCCTGCTTCGTATGCTACAGTTGCCGCTTCCCGGCAATTGCAGCTTATGCAAATGTAATCTTTACCGGGAAACGCTTGCGGCGAACGCTATGTGCGAAGGCGAGCTTTATAGATATTTTGTTCGCTTCCCATTACAGCCGGCGCCGTGGATGCGCAGAGGCGAGCGCCGTCTGGTGGTGCTGCAAGGAACCCCGCGGCGCGTGCCTTGCGTTGTGAATGGTTTAATTGTCTGTCGACGGAGACGAACAAATCCCGGAATCGTAGTCATATATAGCTTCGTTGTAAAACGCGATGCGTGACAGCTGGGATACCGTGTAACATACACATATACAAGCTCTTCTAAGTGTTCTCATCCCCTGTCTGCCTGTACCACGGGACCTGCTTCCCACATTTAACCCACATGCACTTTTTACTTTACGGAAATTTACAAAAACGCCAAGAAAGAAGTGAGGTGAGAAAACGTGTACGATTGCAAAAAAAGGCACTGCCTTGCAATTTCAGGCCCGAGCTAGCTGCCTGAGGAAAAAAAACATATCGAAGCAAATATTCCCAACAGGATGACACATGTGTCTGCTGCAGCAAAACTCCTCGAACGACTAAGCACATTGTGATGGAATGCCATGATATTCATCCAGCAAGGACCTAGAGAACGTCCACTGTTTAGACGCGCTGGGATTGAAAGCTAACGAGAGCGCTAACAGGTGTGTGATCAAGATTAGCAAGCAATATTTCGAGTACTGGTCGGCATGAAAGATATCATGAAAGGTAGCATGAAAGAGATCGTTGGAGCCGGGGTCATATTACAGCCATACGTAACTGTACAATATAGCAAAATAGACCCACTAAACCTGACCAAAAGTCTACTCAGCTGGTCTTACGCAGGCTCAGAGTAGCCAGAATTGTACTCATTGGACTGACTCAGAATCCCAGGTCGGTTTGAGTTCGAGTGGGCCGGAGTGTTTTAACTGATGAATATGCCGACCTAATATGCCGACCTCTTCCCTTCCTATCATCTTTATCTCCCACTTCCCCTTCCCATGACGCTGCGCCGTGCTCCCTATTGGGCAGTAGAAATAAGCGTCATTTTCCCCAATAAACCACTACGTCTACCATGCATGGTAGCAAACCGGTAACTTTCACATGGTTAACCTTCATCTTTCTTTACTTATTGCGATACCAATTATATTGACACTCCTGGCGCATTTCTGCTGTAGACGTCGTCGTGGTGTTCCGTATAAAGTCCAAGTGCAATAACACCGTAGCCGTTCGCCATATAGCATGCGAAAGCGTGCGAGGCTTAGCCGAGGATGGTGGCTTGATCTCGCGCGCGAGGGAACAAGGCGGGAGGCGGCACGAAAGTGAATTTGCTTGCAGGTGCTGCCGTTCTTCCCGACGCCAGCATTTTGACAGCGGGGGTCCGCGCTCATCAAGTGAGATGTGTTTATGTTTGCCGGTGTGCGCACGACACAATGGTTGTTATTCGCTCCGCCTCACAGCTCACGCAGGTACTTCGTGGTCGCTCCTCAGCAGCTTACCTGGAGGATTCTATGGAAGGTTTCGCGAGTGTTGCTGAACGGCTGGCCGAGCTTCCCAGACAGCGTGTAGCCCTCGGTTATATACAGCATGGGACGGCCGGCCTCGTAGATGAACCGCATGTGGAAAAGCGTGTACACGCCAACCTGCAGCGGCACATCACAGAGCATCGCCTCACTAGGTTGCCGCAAGTATACTTTGATTGACGTAGTACCGATAGGCGATTCTGAAAGCTGAGCTAACTCTCCTTCAAAAAATGAACATACGCCCCATGCCCAATAATCCCTTTTAGGCATATGAAGGTCGCATATAAAGACCTGTATGTTCCCGCATGTCATATGAGACATTAACCCCCTTATGAATTCATTGGTGCCTCATAACTATTATGCTCGTATAAATGATATGGAGATTGGGTATCGAACCGGAACTCTACGGAAAACCAAATACAGGAAAAAACATTGGGGCAGAAACTCCCCACTGGATAATCGTCATTTACTGCGTAGCATTCATTGCAGTCATAAATTATGAAACCTATATTGTACCCTTGAAACCAAGACTGTCGTAATTTAAGAGATAAGCAACTCCAAAGAATATCATGCACGCTATGAATATCTCCCCAGTAAACTCAATTTTGCCACTAAACCTGTGCTTCGTAAATGAAATAAATGTTGCTGTAGTACTTTCTCTTTTGCATAATTTGCCCACCGATACGCTCGCCTTCTTTCCAACGTGTCCCCTTCAGAAACTTTCCCCTGTTGTTGCAGACGCAATTCTCTGGTTGATTGCATTATCCACGCGTTCCGTCTCCACGCAAGCTCTCGCCTACTTTCTAACTTTGCCTCGGTAAGGCCAAATCGAAAGGCGTCAAGCATCTCAATGCGCTCACTTTCCCCCGAGAAATTCATAAGGGGGTTCGTGCCCCTTGTCAATGCATGCGCCATTGGTGTAATGGTTTCAATATCGGGCTTCTGTACTAATCGTCGTGCGTTCGAATCGTGGCTTCGGACAATCTTAATGTTTATTTAATTAGTCATAAAACAGTACTTTCTTTAAAATGAGTTTACAAAGTCACCAAACCGTTTGAAGCCTGCCCTGCCCTGCCCTGCCCTGCCCTGCCCTGCCCTGCCCTGCCCGTCTGTCTGTCTGTCTGTCTGTCTCTTTCATTCTTGTACATAGCCTTCTTGTTTCCATTCTTTGCATCAAATTCACTGTCTCTATTTCTCTACCTTTCTTTCTGGTGACTCCTTGCTGTCTATTTACCGTTAGAATTATCCTGTACATGGTTGCCAACTTTCTTGACCTCTTCCTCCATTTTATGCCCACGCTTTTAGGATACAGATACTTGTGCCCTTTAGCCGCCCATTTGTTTTCATCCATGTTCCTAAACCTTTCTTCAAAACTAATTTTGCTCTGTGCTTCTCTGGCTTCAAAAGAGGCCCAACCCATGTCCACTTGCACTGCCTCATTTGTGGTTTTACCGTGTGCTCCCAAAGCCAACCGGCCTACCGATCTTTGGTTAACTTCCAACACCGACAAGACATCCAAAAATGCGGCCCGGCAGCTTTGCCGCGGCGGACCCTTGCGTGCATGCAGCCGAAATTCGGACAGGACAGCTCCGCCGCACAAAACGGGAGAGCATCTACATCTTTCAGATTTGCTTGATGATTATTGCGTGACGTACGTACATGGGACAGATCTTCGCGCGAGCTTCTTTCTGGTATTTTCCCGACCATCGTGCGCATGTGTGAGCTGGGAGAGAGATATCTTCGGACTTTGCCTTCTCGCAATCTGCCTTTCTCCTGGTACTACGGAGGAGGACGCGCCTTGCTCTGCTTGTCCCTTGCCGAGCAGTACAACGCGACAGCGGATAAACACTCGCTCTCGATTCGTATTTCGAGGCGACCCGCAAAAGCATTTATAGCTCACGTTCTCGGTTCGATTCGCGTGTTCGATAGACTTCTTTTTACAGCGTAAGCCGTTATGGGCTTATTCCAATAGCCGTTCCGGTTGGCAATGGTGTCCGCCACACCGCCACTGGTGTCCGTCGCAGCTATCGCCAGGATTAACGCAAAATACACAGCTCCCGCCGGTATCGAACCCAGGCCCTCAGCGCGGGAGTCAGCTACTCTACCCCTTCGCCACGCCAGCGGTTGCTATAGCTGCTATGAAAACAAGCCCTACATACAGGCGTCCTAGCGTGCAAGGAGTCACGCACGCATCCGCGGGGGCCGGCGCCCCCGCATCCACCGCGCAGCTGCGGCGGCATTGCATTAGTCTCTCTACAACGTCTTAACAAAGCCTTCCGTGTCACTTTGTGCAGACATCCAATAAACACAAACTCGTGTTTCGACTCTTTATGCGCTCACAAAAAGCTTCGCTGTATATAATTTCCAACTCGTTCGACCTGCCGCATTTTTATTTTCTTCGAAATATTGCTGCATTATTCTATCATTGCCCCCTTCGACTTCTGCGGTATACGTGTTTTTTTTTTTTTTATACTTCACCAACAGGCCTGACATGGAGGGTTCCTGACAAGGGGAGTGGAGTGGCCCCGCGCGCAGCGGAGGGGGCAGAGCGATGGCGAGAGGGGCTGAGGTATATATATAACCATTTAGCGGCCCCAGACCAGTCAACAATGACACGTTGTTACTGAGAATTGGTTTTACTGTTAAATATTCATTTGCAGGTTATGAAGTTCATGTTCATTGCTAGACGCACGGCGGGCCCATGTAGCCCATGTGGCACGTACTCTAAAGATCACCTCCCGTCGCCGACAACCTCAGATTTTATTGCGATAGCAATTATATGGACACTCAGAGGATTTCTGCCGTCGCCGTCGCCGTGAGGTTCCGTATGACGTCAACGGCGATGAAATCGTCGCCGCGCGCCCGACGCTGTATGTGCGAGTGAAAGGGCGCGAGGGACGCGTGCTTTCACGGTCCAAGTTTATACGGCTGATAAAACTACTACCCTTACTCCGTATAGCTCTCTACTAAGTTGCTATCGCAATTGATGCTTCGCCTTTCGGGTGAAACTGCGACATTTTTACTTTGGCGACTTGTTGGCTCGGGCAAATACGAGAAAGAAGCGTTCGCCAAATTTTCGGTAGAGCCCAGCATAAAACAATTTCGTTTTAAAAAATAAGATCTATTGCAGTAACCAAATGGGGAAAATGATATACAGATGTACGGTGTGACCAACTTTGCTGTTTTCTAGAATTTTTAAAAAATCGCCAATGGCAGATAAAATAATTCTTGTACTCGAGTTGAATTATTCGGAGGACATCCCTAGCACGAGAGATCGAAACATATGTTCAACTAATTACCGAAAATTTAATAGTGAGCTTCCTAATTAATTAGCTTACGGCACATATTGTAATTTATGAATTGTAGCCGGTTACAAGACGTATCCGTTTGAAGTGAATTTCCGGTATGACACCAGTTTCCAGATACTGTTTCCCAAAGTGTGAGACGAAATATATGGGCGTTCCAGTTGCTTTCGTGCTTTAGGGCATAAAAGACTGTTTCGTTATAAAACTAGGCGAAACAACAGTGCATTTTTGCGGCGAGTTTGACGACGCATATCTGCAAACCGGTGCCATTCTGGAAGTTAATTCCAAATGGATACGCCTCGTAAACTCACCGCTGAGGCTACAGTTCGTAAACTTCAACATGTGCCGTAAATTCATTAAGAAGTCGTATAGCGAACTCTTTGTTAATTAGTCGAACATGTGTTTAAATTTCTCGTGTAAATAATATCCGCCTCCCTTAATAATCCAACCCGCCGTAAAACTTGGTAAAAATTTGGTAAAACTTAAAAGATGATCACCCAGTATACAGTCGAGGCGCGCCCCAGTCAATATATATTTTGGCCAACATCTGGCTGGGCACGCACAGAGCGGGCCCTTCCGGAAAATACTGCAATACGCACCTGCAGGGATTGTTGCACGAGGTAGCGCACCACATCGAAGAAGGTCGTGGCGTTCATCAGCTTGCCGATGTCGAGGTACGTCTGAGCGTCGCGCAGCGCCTCCACCAGTCCCGCCGGCTTCGACATGTAGTCGTAGCAGCCGCTGTGTGGGTGCAAGAAACGGCCCCAATTCGCTCGACTCTAACGCGTTCAGGGCACCAACTAATTATGTCTGTTGAGAATATAGTTTCAGCACGTTCAATGCATCTCCATCATCATTAAATACATACAAATGAAGAACAGAGGCTGCATTCAAATTTTTTTTTTTCGTAAGCGCTGTTTCCCATTGGCCGGTTTTTTCGCCAATTGGATGGCATTTGCTCTGGCGGAAAATACGCACACACTGTGTGTGCGTGCGTGTGCGTGTGTGTGTGTTGTGAATACTGCGTTATGAGTTACTCGTCGTGAATTGTGCCTGAACAGCAAGCCACTTTAGGAATCTGCCTCGCACTAATGATTACTGTCAGAAGCAAGTGGTAATCCTAACATACTAATATCGCAGTAAAAGAACTCTTCCGAATAGCGCACATGGCGCATGTTCATTTTGCAATGCTTATTTGCAGGAAGCGGCATGTATAAATGCTGAGAATCGAGGCGCTTCTCGCGTGCTATCTCCAGCTCGCAAGTGCCGACAGCCATTCGCCAAGCCAATAGCCAAGCCCGCTCGCCTTGCCCCAAAAATGACAGACATACAATAACGATTCTGCGTTGATCGCTACTGTAATTTTGCTCAATTTTTTCGCATCAGGATTACATTTTATGGTCCTGATTCTTCAACAACATTTGAAGTCACCTTTTGGCGGGTAATGGAAGCCCACCTCAAATGCCATGTTTTACCTTACTGAAAATACTGATAGCGGTTTTGCGAAGTCATAACGGCCACGTTCTGGACGCTACCTATATGGGGCAGCTCAGCCGGACGCAAGCTGGAATTTTTTTTCTTGGCAAGCGTGGTAAATAACAATGTGTAACGTAACATAGTTAACGATTAGGATCACAAAATGTGGTATTCCATCAAGATTTGAGGAAAATTCAGGCATTGTAAAGTCCAAAACCGTTCTTAAAAGTGTTGAAGGATACAATGAGAAAAATATAATTTGAGCTATATTAGTAAAACACCCTTCTACCACACCAAAAAAGCCACTCATCCATGCAAAATAGTCTAAGCCATAAAAGGAACCAAATGAATGACGGATGGCGGCGCAAACTTTAGGTTCTTGCCTCAATTCGCAGTGACGTCATGGACTTGACGTCATTGAACTACATTGTATTCTAAAATAGCGAAATAATGAACTTAGCAAGTTTGTTTACTGAGACGCAACGGCTCAAATACAAAAAGTACCTTGAAATCCACGATGTCATACTGATGCACCGGCGTTGGAATTTCGCAGGATATTTAGAAAATAGAAATCTGACTCATTTCTTTGTGGTAACCTCTTACCGCGAAATGAATCAGAATTGAGTTTTCAAACGATATTCGCCTTTCAACACTTTAAGATAAAAAACGCAGGTCGTCGTACATGGATTTCCGAGGGAAAGGGCGCGTTCTCTCGGTCTCGTTGCTGCGAGCGGCGGGGAGGATTGTCACGTGTGAGCTGGTAGTCCTCGCTGGTTTAGGCTTACACTGACAATAATCGTTGATGGTATTTGCTAACATTTTTTTCTTATAACGTGCAGGTAAAACCACGCGTCTTGTACAGTTTGAACGTTGTGCTTGATGAAAAAAAACTGGGGGCGTATTCTGTGTAAGAGTCCACCTAGTGGACTGTCCATTTCGTCTGTCGCTGATTGGCTTGCAGCTGCACGAGCGAGAAGGAGACTGGCTGGCTGGGGACACACCCGTCTCCTCCGCACTCGTGCAGCCCCAGTCAATCAACAGCGGCCGAAATGGACAGTCCACTAGGCGGACTCTTGCACAGAATACGCCCCCTGCTTCGTGAGGGCTCGCGGCCTAATCGTTACGCGGGAGAGGAGAGCGCTCGCCTGTATATGGGCCTGAGGAGGTGCATTCCCTGGCGTATCTCGTCGTCGCGCTTGATCTCCCGCTTGCTGAGCAGCGTCGCGTTGAGCCTGAAGAGTGAGCTCATCGCTGCGTCGTCGTAGAAGCTGCCTCTTTTCCCTTGCCACGAGCCGCACACGTAGCCGTAAAAGTCGGTGCACGGGTCCCTGCTGTCGTCCAGCAGGTTGTCCAGGTACTTTTTGGCCTCCAAGCACTCTGCGCAAAGCAACGGGCGCAATTACAGAAGGCCTTTTCGCCTATAATCTAAGCTAACCTAACCTGTAAAAAGCCTTTAAAAAAAGTATCACGAAAATATCTACAAGATGACGTCGCAACGGCTGCACCTGCATTATACAGTGCTTCAACGAAGTTCAGTTTGAGCGAAACTTCCGAGAAAACGACCCATACCCTCAAAATAACGCGTGAGACTTCGTGATACTTTTTTTAGATTAAGTCACTATATACATATATAGGAGAACAAAGGAAACCGAGGGGCCCGATTTTATTAGTCATATCATAAGACGCCAACAAACAATGTCACCAAGGACAGTGATGTCCTTCGTGTCTTTGTTGGAGTCTTATGATATGACTATATATATATATATATATATATATATATATACAGAGAGAGAGATAGATGCAGGAAAGATACGTCGAGCTTTTTGGAAATAAGACTATGCGTCCAAGAAAGAGGACAGCGCAAGCGAGTCAGATAGAGGAGGACGAAGTTAAACAATAAGATTACGTGATGGGGTGAAACTTAACGTTTGCGGCTGGTGGATCAGCCTTGGCCAGTTTACCTTCGTAAGTGTACTCTGACGATGGCCGGTCCATTGTCAGAGTACATATATGTATATATAATCTTACCGGCCATAAACAAGAGGACGAAGCGGGCGGCCGAGTGATATAAAGGCCGAAGTGAAGCAATGAGCTTAAGCCAGGCATGAAGCTGCAGTGCATAAATAGTGTATTATCTTAACATTTTCGTGACAGGCGGTGGGATCAGACCGATGGAGGACTCAAGGGTGGCATGGTGAGCGCACTACAACAGGCCCTCGAGGCATACGATGGCAAGTGATAAGAAATGCTTCTGGGTTTCGTAAAAAGACGTGGGTTCTTCCGCTGCTACCGTGAGCTGCGTCGCAGTAGGAGGAGGTCGTAAGCGCGGAACAAATGCGAGACAAGTGCGATGAGTGCGGGACTGAGAGAGGCACGTCCTGCGTCTCTCAGTCCCGCACTCATTGGCGTTAATTGTGTTGAGGTCTTTGGATTGAGCGACTCCGACACGTACTCACGGCGCAGACTTCGAAAAAAAAACGTAAGTGCACAAAAACAAAACAAAAACAGCTAGAGGAGTCGCCTTCGACAGTCACTGTGCCCACCGGTTTGTCATCGCGCCAGGATATGTGCTCGTTCAGAAACCGGACTGCTGAAAACGCGCCATGCGCATAACCTCAAAGAAATACAGTACTCGGCGCCGAAGGCAGTTCAATGTGGACCCATCTGCAAGGTCGCTGCTTAGCACAAGTCCGAGAGCCGCCATGAGCGCCTCGATGTCAGAGGGCAGCGTCACAATGACCGCCATCACACTGATCACGTCCAAGGTGATGCTGGCAGCTGAGGATCCGAACCTGGCGGCAGAAAGCGTGGAAGCACGTCTGCGCTGGTGGCGAACGCGGCGAGTACCTCGCAGCTGCTGCCTGCAAACAGCTACAAGTATGGTGCCAACCCAACTTGGTCATAGCATCACCGGCTACATGCCGCCAGGACACCACCTCGCTTAACCCGCCGGCAAAGCACACATTCCACCCAGATGAGCGCTTCTTTGAGCCGGTTGCTGTGCCTAACACCGCACCTCGGAGAACGAGAACGTGAGCAACGATCGACATGGTGCATCAGGACAAGCTCGAGGGCAGCACGTCCCGCAGTCTACAGCAGAACAAGGCACATCAGATTGACTTACAGCGATCAAACATGTTCGGCAGCGAGCCGATGTAGGAGAAGCTGGTCAAAAGAGCAATAACCAATAAGCTCGAGCCGTATGAAGGGATCGAGTCGCCACCTTTTCAAAAACGACACGGCCAAGCTGAACAGCGCTGAGTCCAGGTCAAAGCATCTCTTTGAGGAAGTGGCCAAAGCTCTCACCCACTTAAAATTGAAGACTTCCCTGGCAACTGCTTTAGAGTGCAGCTCTCATGGGCCCGTTCCCGCGGAGAGGGTCGGCATCCTCGGCGTAACCTAGCGAACGAGCACAGCGAAGGATGAAAGAGCGAACACGTAGAGCAGTACAATTTGAAAGACGGTGATAGCGAGGAGAGCGCGAGGATATGAACGCGGAGGAGGAGGGTATGGCGAAAACGTGCGAAGAAAAGCGCGCAAGACAGGCTCTCCGGCGACGATGGCTACGAGACGGCGCCAGAGTAGCGCGCGTCGTCTGTTCGCCGATAACATATATGGAAACAAAGCGCTGCATGAGCGGAGGTCTGCCT